>NC_056740.1:326829172-326859172 GCF_019279795.1 Protopterus annectens | reverse complement strand
CTTACTATATATAGTAACTCCAGGGTCGCACTACAGTGGGAAAAAGGCCATATATAACTTTCAGTGAAATATGTTTCAGTGAATTGAGTTTTCAGTGAATTGAGCTTTCAGTGGAAAGTGCACACTAATTTGACTTTCAGTGAAATGTGCATTCATTGAAATTTCCTAGACCCATATATATATATATATATATATATATATATATATATTTTTTTTTTTTTCCAAATATAATAAAACTGGAAATGATAACCATGGTCCAAGCCATACAAATCAGGTTTATTAAAAGATGAGTGCTTTCAGGACTTGTCCTTTAGATCTTTAAAAACATTTAAAAACTCTGAATTTTAAACTCATTCATGTTAAGTAGAGCCAATTAACATAGCAGCTTCTGCTCTTTCAGGGCTGGCTTTAATGAAACATTATAATTAAATCCTGACTCTTTCTCTGCTTCCATCATTATTATCCAATGGAGTTCAGCTGGTTCAGTTTTATTTACCAAATCCCTTCCCCTTCCGCTTTCATTCACTACTTGTAGCACCACAAATAAAAAAGAGAGTTTTGTTGTATTTGGAATATTATTGTTTCTGGGAAAGATATTTAGATCATGTTGATGTGTTTTTTTGTGCTCTATCTATCTGTCTATCTACACACACACACACACATGTGCGCACACACAAAAGCACAGATATTTGTGTTGAGACACAATAGTTTTCCAACCTCGGGGGGGGGGGCTAAGATATCTCCCTCCCATAAGGAAAAACAGTAGATCACAGGGAAAATTGGTACTTGTGAGCAACAATGCTGTTTGCTGAGAATCAGTATGTGAAGTATAATATTTATTATGTTAATATAGTTTGATTACCTTTCTATGAATGTAAATTTGCCTATGTCAAAAGTGATAATTCAATAAAGGTGTTTGGAAAAGAAAAGAAAAATCAAGAAAAAAAGAGCCATGTACTGTAGACAACCTTGGCTGAGACTTCAGGGTAATCACGCAAATTATAACTTGTTTAGAAATCAAAACTTCTTTACTGAAAAACAAATAGATGAGCACTTGGACCCTTAAATAAACATCTTCATATCTGTAGGGTGAACACACTCATCTATTTCTTTTTCAGTAAAGATGTTTTGATTTCTAAACATGTTATAATTGCTTCATTACCCTGAAGTCTCAAATGAGCTTGTCTATAGTATATGGTTCTTTTTTCCTGATTTTTTTAGATTGTCAGTCAGCAGCTTTGGTGCTCACAATTACCAGTTTTCCCTGTGGTATATATATATATATATATATATATATATATATATATATATATATATATATATGTATATATATATATAAAATGGAGTCCCCCCACATATGAGAGCGGAATGGGCTTTCACCTGGACAAAAATTATTACAGTTTCACCCTTTTTGATGTGTACTTCAGGAGTTTGTGTTTGGTGATGTGGTTTCTCACCATCTGGTGACTAAGTGTTTTGTAGTGCAATTATTACAAACAATACTTCATTTTTCAGACCTACGAATTATCAACAATTAAGTGCAATTTCTGATTCTGGTAGAATTATTTAGTGCATTTATATATATATATATATATATATATATATATATATATATATATATATATATATATATATATATGCATATGTATGGCTACCAGGTTGATATTTTCCCTCTGTTCAGCTGGTTGGGCCCATTACATCCTGAAAAAATTGAGCTCAAGAGCTATGACAGAAGGGCTTGATGGTCAGCAAGCATGGAGGGAAATAACATAGTCAAATGTCTCTGAATATTTTCAAAAGTATCATTTTTGGTGTAAATATTTCAGGATATACTTAGTATAGTGTTACAATAAATTTTCGATCAACAATGTAATGCTATGCTCAGTCAGTCTACAGTCCACTTTAAAACCCAAATAGAGCAATGCTGTAATAAAGTTGCAAGATTTGCAACCAGTTAACCCATGACTGCTCTGTACTTAAATCATTAAGCTGGTTTGAATTACCCTATCAACTAACATTCACACATTTGCTGCTAGCACACAAAATAATATATAACCCTTCTTCGATCAAATCAACCCTTTTGTTTAGCTAACAAACAACTACTTCAAATTTATAAACCAGAGAAATCTATAAGCTACAGCTTATATTTCAACTGTGTGATCAAATTTTGGAACTCCATCTCAATCCATTTGAGGTCATTACCTGGAACTCCATTCCACTCCATACCAGGTCAATACCTAACACTCATTCATTTAAGCCTTCACTAAAAGAATTCCTTTACAGCTGTTGGCTTTGTTCCTGTAACACACCAGGGTAATATCATACTTTTTCTTTTTCCCAATGTTTCATATTATTTATAATAACTCCCTTATTTAATCTGTCTCAAACCAATATTTCTGATTCCTCTATTGGCCTGTATTGCCCTACAACTTTCTGTTACTTCATTATGCTACTGTTTAACATACTCAGTTCAATATTTCTTCTCTTGTATGACTTTGCAGAGGGAAACCTTTACCTTCTGCCACAATACTACCTTTTTTTCTTTTTTCATGCTCATTTTGCATTTATATTTTATGTATTTTTTTCTTTTTCTTTCTTGTCTCAAATACATCTATCTTGCATATTTTCTATAGATTTGTTTGTTTGTATTCTTCTCTTACCAGTGTATATTTTATTGTGCATGATATTGATCCTCTGTGGTAATTTGTATTCTGTGGAGCTTTTCCCTGTGAGCCTCCAATGAAAATGGATTCTTGCCCATTAAGACTTTCCAGGTAAACACGTCAGTAAATAAACAAATTCTACCTCACAGATATACTTACTTTGTAGCTTATTGACAGAAGTGTGACATGTGAGTGATCAACACTCAAAAGTGTGATCACAAAATGTCAAACATACAATGAAACAACAACAATCAAAACTTGCTGTTTCATTATTTGTTGTTGTTGTTGTTCCCTACTAGACCTGCCTGACTGCTCCACTGTCTTCACACATTTGGCACAGTTATTCTATCAAGATGACAGCCAGGCATTCCTGGGATAGGTAAGAGATTACAATAATTTCTTCCGGCATGGATTCTTTATTAGCCCATTCATTCCTCCCCGTGGTGGGAGACAGTTCATATAGTGTAGATTTACTCACTGCTCCATTGGAATGGTTGGAGCAATTCCCCTCCCTTACACTGACTCACTAAGCTATACTTCTATGCTGGCAGCCATAAATAGGAGGAATCATGCTGCCACATGATGTCTTGGCTTACAAAGCTATCCATGTATTCAAGCAAAGTTCCTCATTAGCACTCTTCAAGAAAAATCTTGATGAGTGGATGGGAAATAGGAAATACACCCTGGGGATCACTTCTGTGGCTCTGCCCGACAGGGGCACAGGAAAATAACTTTCTTGGGTGGAGTAAGCCAGGAAACCTTGTTGGCTAGGCTTACTTAGGCCCTTAGGCCTATAGCCTAGTACCTACCTATGAACATGAATGCGCATGGGCAACATGTACTCCTAGCCTTGTGCTCTGTATGTGTAACATCTAATGCTCCCACTAGGTGTCATCCAAGTGCTGATTCACGGCTGCCTCTACCCCTTAGGATGGACAAGCCAGCAGCGGCTCTTCACTGCCATCCACCTCTGCCAGCTTTTGCAGGTGCAAGGGCCACTGGAGGAACTCAGGTTCCCTGTGATGTAGCCAGAGTTTTATCCTTCTGCTCTGTAGAGCTGACTAAAATGTGCTGTTTCACAGCTTAATCATTTCTGCATGGGATACTGCCCTTCCACTATTTAAATATACCATGAAATTGTTTTACCTCAAACAAAAGTGAATTCTCGGAGATACCACAATCTCAGTCTTTAAACACAAATCAAGCACATTGTATGTGTATGATCACCCATTAGTGTCAATCTGAAATTACTCATAATTAAACGTAGAACCATTATTTTATAACTCTTCAAAAGAAAGACGGTGGATATGGATGTAATGGTGCTGAGATAGCTATAGTGCTCCACATGCCAGGTTCATGTTTAAGCATTCTGGGCAACTGTTACATATATAGACATACACAACTGTAATATCTTATACATTACCAGTATTTCATATCTTATTATGTGATACCTTATACAATATATGAAAAGTAAGTGAAAACATAAAAAGTCTTGCCAGTGTACTCTTGTGTTAATAAAAAGCAAATAAAACAACTGCAGTAGATCCCCCTACAAAATAGTAGGTAACCTGTACCTTGTTAGGTAATTGAATTATCACAAAATATGAATATGCGTACCTAAGATTCACATTCTTTAGAAGATGGAGAAATATGAAGTCAAATCATCCATGCAGGAAAAATGATGGGCTTCACTGTTGAGTGGCTATTCATGATTAAATAGCCACTGTTTGTTCTTCTTTTGGTTTTTCCCGGTTAGGAGTTGCCACAGCGGAACTCTGGTCCATTAATGATTGACAGTAGATTTTTACGGTGCCAAGGTGCCAGCCCGGCACCCAACCTTCAATGAAGGCACACCCATTCATGCATGTCTTTCGAACGCCACTCGACCGCGGGGAGGACATGCAGACTCCAAGTTCTGAATTGGTCTGGCCCTGACATACCCCTTAACATATACCCTCTGACCAAAAGAATGTCTTGGTTGCAAGAGAAACAAAGTATACAAAAATGAGTCAGCATTAAAAAATGCTTGAAACGTTTCACTCTTTTTTATATAGAAAACTGTCCCTTTGATTGAAAAGAAAGGCTTTATGCAATGCATTGGAATCAGGTGATAAAACATGGATAGGTTTGTCACAAAGACATATTGGAGACAACTGTTGCTAAGAAGGATGCTATAGTATAGATATGTAAGATGCATTCATTCTTTTAAAATGCTTTCTTGGAATAAATCTGCATTTTTTTAATTAAATCATTACTGTCTTCCATTAAGTAAAGATAAAATATAATGGATAGTATTTTATAAACTACTCCCCGGATTCACGAATCCTCCATGTATGACTTAATAAGTCTTACTCGGAGGCTGCAGTTGAACGGTATGATGTCAGTGTGCCATGAATATTCATGAGGGCACACTGACTCAACCGTAAGTCTTACACGGACCAGGTAGGAAAGCAGGGGGCATGTCTGACTGCCAAGCAGTCTAAACAGCCACACCCCTGCAAGGTTTGTAAAAGGAAAATGAAAGTACGCAAGAGCGAGTCCGCTCAAATGTCCTTGCACCCAACACCACACTCCCTGACATTGTAAACCCCATCACAGTTATGAAAAGTAAAACATTTATTTTATTTTTTTTAAATTCCCAAAATAGCTGCCCGTATTTGTGCGTGTGTGCACGGGTGTGCCCATTGCTTAGCTGTAGTTAGCAATTCTGACATGGAAGAGCATAAGAAAGAATGTTTATGCAAATCACACCAAATAGCAATAGCGTAATGGTAGAGCGTTCACACAAAGAAGAGGCATTCACGGTTCGAGCCCCATTACTCCCCTTCTTATTTATGTTTTAAATCAGTACATGGAATAATACATGAAACATAAGATTAAAATATCAGAAAAAAGCAGTGAAATGGCCAATGTATCAGTGAACAAAATATTAAATTTTTAAAGGATCCTGATACATAATTGCTTGCAGTTAAGCAGTGCTTTAGCCAGCGCAATAGAGTTGCCCATAGTTTAATAGCGCTTTACCCAGCGCAACAGAGTTGCCCATAGTTTAATAGCGCTTTATCCAGCGCAGTAGAGTTGCCTGTAGTTTAATAGCGCTTAACCCAGCGCAATAGAGGTGCCCATATCGAAATAGCACTTTAACCAGCGCAATGTGTTTGTGCGGACGTGCACGCTGTGCCAACCAGCGCACCGTAGGGCAAAGTGGAGCAACGTAGAGCAAAGTTGCTTAAACACAGCCACACCCCCTAGCCTGTCTGGACAGTATGAAAATAAAATGAATGACAAGGTTCGAACCCAGGACTCTGTGCATCATAATCAAAGCACAGAACCACTAAGCCATGACAACCTAGGAGAAACAGCTACTGTTAACATACATATACTTAGTAATGGTAGATTAACCATTACTAAGCAGGTCTGCAGTCAGCCGAGAATTTTCAAAAATGGCCAATCACAAAAAAGTGCGGGAAATGCGGCATATTTAAGCCCCATAGGCAGAAATACTCGCCATAACTGATTGTAGCTCATATCTGCAGTTAGAATGGTTGGTGCAGGAGAGGGTACACGCTTCCAAGTGCAACGTTGGGGCATTGAGGAGTCGAAATACATGGTTTGGCTCCTTGTCCACCGTCATGAGTCAAGACTCCTGCAGGGCCAGTTCTGAGGGACGGAGTACAAGGCAGAGGCTTGGAAGCGGTTAGCTCATGACCTCACCAGTGTCACAGGCGTTCCTTGGATGGTTGAGCAGGTCCGTCACCACCATGCAGACCTGAAGAGACGGAAGCAGGACCGCCTGAACCAATGGATACAGGAGGCCCGTGGGATGCAGGATGTCCCTCAACTGAGTAGGTAGCCATGGAATGCAGTATGTAGGAATTGATAATTGATTCTGTATAATGGATAGGTATGTCTCAATATCCCTTAATTTACTTTACAGCTGCAGGTGACTGTGCTGCGAATCAGCAAGCCTACGCAGATAGGCTGCTAAGGCTGCGCCACCAGGCAGGTTAGTGATTATTCTGCATGTATTTTTATATAAAATAGGGGAGAGAGCATGAAATAAAGTGTTGTAGTCCAATAATACAGCCATAAATGGCCTGAATAAGTCCTCTGCATGTACTGTCAGATAAAAAAGTCAGAGAGACAGAAAAAGAGTGTAGTAACCCGTTAAGAAAGGTAACATATGTCCGGAATAATATCTCTGCAGGTACTGTCATATAAAATAAGTGAGTGAGCCTGAAAAAGAGTGATCTAACCTATTAATAAAGGTATAATATGTCTTGAATATGTCTTCCATATGCACTGTTTTAACAAATAAAGGAGTGAGCCTGTGGAAAAGTGTGTAATGTCATTAATAAAGGTCTAAAACCCGGAGTGTGTCTGTGTCACTTAGTTTGAAATGTTGTTGTACCCTTGCATTATACAAATAGTACTGTTTTAAAAAGTGCTGGCAACCCAGAGTTGTGCAGCCCCATATAAAGTGGGTGATGGAAGTGCTAGTAGCTGTAAAGCATATATATACAGTCCTCAACAGTCAGTTTCTGGCTGGCATGCATAAGTAAATCTGGCACACGAATAGCATGTTAATTTGTTCCCCAGAAATGTGAGTGTGTGTCAAGAAATGCAGGGTTCTGTACAAATAGAAGTGAAAATGTCATGTGAAACCATCCAGATATGTAGATAAAGAAATATAAATGCAATCAAGGAATATGTAGCAGTAACATCTGCATCTTGGACAGTTAGTATGTCAGATATAGGTCAGGCATATATTGAACTAGCCAAACCCATTACACAACCTAATGCATGGTGGCAAGTGTAATAATACATGTAGGGGATATACACCTGCAGTCACTAGGAATGTAGTGTAGACTAAAAGTAATTATAAGATGTTAATCGAGGTTTTTTTCTACACCCTACTGTATGTGCATAAACCATGCAATTCTACACCTCAATGGGTATGTGTAATCTTAAATATTTGTTGGGACATATGTCCTATTGTTCTATAAATATTTGCATTCATGTTGATGCATGTGCCCTGTTCAAACCCCACAATCATGATGGCCTGTTGCTACCAAACATCCCTGCATGCTGTTGGAATATCCACTGTCGTTCAATATATGCATGTGTTATGCTTGCTGTTCAACTGTTGGAACCTTGGTGCATTGGGTTAATGGGAATATTACTGCATGCTGTTACAACTAATCTGGAATGCTGTTGTTTATGTTGTAATTAAACACACCTAATCACAGAACATATGGGAAGGCCGGTCCCAGCGGACGCACCTGTCCCTCCTCAGCTGGCGAGTGCACCAGGCACCAGCAGGTCCGGTGCCCAGCCCAGGCTCCCCTCCTCCATTGGTCCTGTGCCACCTTCGGGTGGAAGTCCTGCAGGGGATGCGGCTCATCCCCCTGTGCAAGCATGGGTGGAGAAGGGCCACTTGTCACCCTTCAAAGGGTCCAGGCTGTGGTGCATAGGGAGATCCAGCATTCAGTCTCTGATCCCCTATGCCAGCTCGAGGCAAGAGTGGTGCATCTCACGGGTGAGCCTGCCCGTCCTATGCAGCCCCCAGCACAGCCACCCTCGGGGCTGTGAAAGTGCAGTGGTGACTGCCCATGGGTGGGGATCTCAGTTCCACTGTTACCATCTGTGGGCTTATGGGCTTGCGATTTCCAAACATCCATCCCCATCAATTGTGTTCACCCACCCCATGTGTCATACACCGCCCCTGTATGCATCTTGTCTGTCTTGTCTGTTTACATCCCCAACCTACCTCCCCGAACATACCTACTTCCTCTACCTCATTTTCCATTCTCACCTGAAAAAAAAAAAGGGGCAATCTGTACCCACAAACAAATTACGCCCCATACATAGCTGCCCATTTCGCACACATGTCCACTGGACATGTAAACTGATAACTATAATTGGCACTACAACATAATTTGTTGTCCTCACCCCTCTCCCAGGGGTGGAAGGTTTCAAATTTCACTCCAAATTTATTGCATATGCACAGCTGTTGCTGGTAAAGAAATGGGCAGCTATGGACCTTCCCTTCACCCGTTCTGCACATTCTGAGCTTGTTTACCTACTGTCTGTTCCTCTTTGTGCCCCCTTTTTCACCACTTTCCTATCTCCCCATTTTCTTTTCTTTAAAATAAATTAGCGCGGGGGTTAGCGGGAGTAAGCACTTTTAAGTGGTAGTAAGCAGGTTTAAGTGATTGTGCGCATGTGTGCGCATAGCTAAGTGTCGCTAAGTGTCACGCAAACCTGCGCAAACCCGCTTACAACTGCTTAAAAGTGCCTTAGTCACTCTATGGAAGGGCCCTTGTTCTGCTCAGCAGCAAAAGAAAAGACCTCTGCCAGTCTCGAACCCCAGACCATTGACACAATAGACTGCATGAATTACCACTAAGCCACAGCAGATATACAAATAACTTGGTGCTGACATAAATATATCATTCATTACAATGAGGGAATGTAAATGGAAATTAGGAATGGTATAACACAAATCCTGTTCTGTGGGTCTTTACCAGCAGTTGTTGTGGAATTGCATGACATGACTGTGAAAAGAGAACCAGCCATCCAAGCAGGGAATAATGTTAAAGTAGCACCTTACAAACACCACACAGTATCAGACCAGGATAAATACTGGCAAAGTTGATTAGGGCAGAGGCCAGACACCCCAACTGTGACTGCTTTACAGGGATGTCCCTGATTTGTAAACAAATGTTAGCTGTGCCCCACTGAATCACTCTGGAAAGTATTAACTTTAGGCAGACAAGTGTGGAATCACACGTAATGAATAATCTCAATAGGTGAGAGTAGACACTGCTTGCACATCAGAAAAGGTGTAGGTATACATATGCTCTGATTCCCAAGAAAGTCTCAACTGCAATATGTCTGTAATATATTGCAGGTGTATCTAACGTATATGTACCTTTCACTGAGGCCATTCAAATACATACCTGAGAGTATCTGAGGCCTGGCAGAGGCAGAAACACACAGGCATATCAGCATTATTGCTGTTACACACTCTGCAAATAGCTTTGGAAGGAGTTCCACAAGCATGCCCTTATGTAGGAGTACAACACAGAAATATCACAGGATGTAGCCATGTACTGCTAACAACCAACTGTGACAATGCCAATGTGCCAGTTCTGAAAAGACTGGTATGGTGCACAGACAAAGTATAATAGGCTAACCTCTAGCTACCATCTGGATATGTCCACAGGTGGGAGCTATGCAGACAGACTACTTGCCTTGATAGACTAACAGGTACACAGCAATCCTGTATGTTCAGCAAGATAAACCTCACATAGTAATAAAAAATGCTCTTTGCAGTTCTGCACCCCTACCCAAAGGTACAACACACCTGTGTATTCAGGCAAAAAACAGGGTGTAGGTAGGCATACTCAGTACTGAAATATGTCCAGTTGTGTTGAGCAGCCTGTGCTAATTGCAACACAAACAAACCACAAACTGCTCAGAGGTGAGTAACGTAATAATTACAGTATAGCAGTTCAGAAACACTGCATGTGCCACAGGAATACAGTGCACTAACCACATTTGTATGGCAGTTAAATGTCTAATTCAGAAAGAAAGTACATACTCCCATGTATCCTGTGTTAGCATTTGGAGGGGTGAGTACATGTCTATACTGAGAAGTCTGTACTGGAAGCAGCAACATTCAGGTTTGAGTACAACATGCATATCACTGGCTACAACCCTAGCTTCAGATAAGAAACATATACCAACCTTCTGACTGACACAATGGTGTCCAGAGCAAACAAGCATGGGCCCCACCTTGGAAAGCTGAAAGTGCTATGCCTACCTAACCTAGCATTTTACAGCAGTGGGCTGCAATCACAGTGAGTAATGCAATCAGCACACAGCAGGCTGCATGCAATTACTGAATGGTGGGCAGCAATTGGTGCAGAGGCTGTCACATGCACAAGTGCAGATATCTAGAAAAGCAGGCTGTACCTGCTGTCCACACATGCAATAATATCATTGCAGGTACAGAGAGATAGAGAGCGAGAGAGAGACACAGACAGAGACAAAGACAACAGAGAGAGAAACCCAGATAGAAACAGAAACAGAGGGAGAAAACCCAAAACAAACAACCAACCAAAAAAAAAAACTTACAAAACTGTAACAGACGGAGCAGGAAAATACAAAGGTATGGTATGTAACTCATATGTATGTGTTGGCATGTAGTAGATGTTCCTGAAGAGTACTCTACACACTGCAAATCATCCATGTGTGGCAGCAGTACGTATCTATCTGTATCTGCATATGTGCATAGGGCAAGGACATACTGCAACTGTCATTGAAGGTTGTTATGTGCATATATCTATGCAGGTCATAGTGTGTGGCATGGAAAACAGCATGCAGTGCTGATATATGTCATGTGCTGGTTAAACGCTGTGAGACTGATTTGTCAGATCTGCTGTGTTACAGCCAGTGAGGCCTGCTAAAGCTACATGGGCCGAGGACACCCACATACATTCTGCACAACACTGTGCAATATAATCACATAACTGTACATCTCACACCTGTCGCATAACTGATATCCCCACCATGAAAGGTGGACTGTACATGTGCCTATATGTACATCTATGTGTACAGCAATGGATGTGTACATGTATGTGTATAGATGTGTATATATATATATATATATATATATATACATACATACATATATAGAGAGAGAGAGAGAGACATGGGGCCATATGTACTGCAACAGGTGTGTGGTGACCAAGGCATGGACTGTAGACAAGTGTTGATACTGCAGTGCCATTCCTCCTTTCCAAAACACTGTACCCATTAACTACCACATAGGTAGAGATCTACCCAACACCGAAGGTGTGATAAGGGAACATGGGACACAGGTGGACAGTAGCCACCTCTTTGATAAAGAGAGTGCCACACTAGACCTATAATCTGTCTGTGTGGTATGTGTCATGACAACAGGTGTGTCATCTAGGGAAATATAGGTCAGTGTTCCCCTCTACTCATCACAATGCCCTGTGTGGTATGTACCTCACATGACAACTACAGCAGGTGGAAAGGCCACAGACATACCTCACAGAGGGTAATACTGGCTGCAAACAGATGCCCTATGCAGACTGACTCACAAAACCACATCTAGACTGTATTGCATACCGGCCACACAGAAGTGACCTCTGCCGGACATACAGAGGTATGTCACATCCATAGATGGGTGACAACCACCATGGCAACATATCACAATCCCTCCGGGATACACGCTGTAGGGCCCTAAAACCTTGTCAGCTCACTAAACAGCACATGCTGGAGGGATAGGTTCCTATCTCAGAGATATGCCATACACTGGAATAGACCACCTAGCAATAGCAAACAAGGCTCCTCATTAGCAGTTGTCATAAATACCCCTGATGATTTTTTGGGAGATTGGTAATACACCCCAGGAACCCCCTCTGTGGTTCTGGTTGGCAGGGGCAAGTGAAATCAAAGTACATGTGTGTCAAAGGTCAGGGTAGCATATGGCTAGGCTGCCGTAGGCCCTAGGGCCAATAGCATATAACCTACCTATGACACTATGCACTCACACATGTACTCAATGCAATACCTGCTCTAAGAGGTTGAATAAGTGTAACGCTGAATGTGTGCAAGGTCTGTAAAGGTGTGATAGGTTAGTCTGAAGTTGTATCTGACATGGTAGTGTCTATCCTAGCTGTGACACCAGGGAAAGATGTGTATTGTACTGTTAGGCAGACATAGTAGTATGGCATACGATGTGACGTAGTTCCTTGTTGACGAACGTGGTGTCTCACTGTAGGCTAAAGCAATACATGTATGCTTAGTGAGTGGTACTGCTGGTGAATCCAACTCCCATAGGAAATGTAGTACTACCTAAGCTGTAGGCCTAAACAGCACAGTATGGTGTGTTTTCACATTGCTTGTAAACACTGTCTTGTGTGTTTCCTGTAGTCTGCACAGAGGACAAAACTCAGGCATAAGGGTCTGTAAGTAGTGGCACACAGTACTGTGTGGTACACAAGTAATGCTCATCTGTGTTGGCATACAGTGGTGTGTTGTATGTTTGTTTGATGTGTGTGTAATTATGCCTGTACCATGGCTGCAATCACAGGTTCATAGGTTCATAGGTAGGTACTAGGCTATCGGCCCAAGGGCCTATGCAAGCATAGCCAACAAGCTTCCCTGGCTTACGCAACCCAAGAAAGTTGTTTTCCTGTGCCACTGACGAGCAGAGACACAGAAGTGATCCCCGGGGTGTATTTCCTATTTCCCATCCACTCATCAAGATTTTTCTTGAAGAGTGCTAATGAAGAACTTTGCTTGACATAGATGGGTAGCCTGTTCCAGAGTATGGGAAGTCTCTAGGATAGGAATATATCCCTCCAGCATGTCCTGTTTATTGTGGTGAGAAGGTTTAGGTCCCTAGAGCGTGTAGCTTGGAGGGATTGGGATTTCTTTAGCTGTAGCATGTCCAACAGCTCTGGGTTTAACATAACTTTATATGTTAGGCAGAGATCACCTCTGAGTAGGCGATATGCTATGGAGTAAAGCTGGAGTTTTTTTGAGGCAGTCAGTGTAGGGCATTTGTTTGAGTCCAGTAATCCTCTTTGTGAGGTACTTCTGTGGCCTTTCCAGCTGCTGCAGATGTCTTGTGAGGTACATTCCAAAAGGGGCGTTGTACTCTATAATGGGTCTAATGAGTGATGAGTAGAGGGTAATGATGACCTCTTTTTTCCTGGATGAGAACCCTTTTATGATGAGGTGTGCCACGTAGAAGGACTTCCTGACTACTGTGGCGATGTGACTATCAAAGGAGAGACTACTGTCCACCTGGGTCCCAAGGTCTCTTATCACACATTCAGTGTTAAGTAGATTGCTGTCTATGTGGTAGTTCATGGGTACAGAGTTTTTACCAAAGGGGATGACACTGCACTTTTTGGCATTGAGCTTGAGGCCATGGCTCTGACACCAGGCATCTGTCTCAGAGAGGCCCTTCTGTAGGATGTTCACATCATTTGGGGACTTGACTATGGCTCCTAGTTTGCAGTCATCTGCGAACTTCGTTAGCCAGAGGCCTTCTGTGTTAGCCTGTACTTCAGAGAAGTAGATACCAAACAGGAGTGGTCCCAGGACGGAACCCTGTGGTACTCCACTTGTCACTGGTTTGAGGTCAGATTTGGAGTCTGCAACTTTTACAGTGTGGGTTCTGTCAGTGAGCCAGTTGGCAACCCATCTTGTGACGTAGGGATTTATGCCTAGTTTATTGAGTTTAGCTATAATTCCAGAATGGGGGATGGTGTCGAAAGCCTTGGCAAGGTCAAGATAGGCTGTGTGAACCACTTTACCCTCATCTACAGCTTTGGTGACTACCTCAAAGAAGTCGATCAGGTTCAGGAGGCATGATCTGCCTTTCACAAACCCAAACTAGGTGAGATCCAGAGTTTGGAGGTTACCAGTATCTTTGTTTATGAGCTCCATGATGATATGTTCCATGTCTTTGCAGACCAGGCTCGTCAAGCTAATAGGTCTATAGTTCCTGGGATCAATGGTGGCTCCCCCTTTGTGGAGTGGGATAACTGTTGCTGTGCGCCATTCAGTGGGCACAAAGCCTGATGTGAGGCTATTATTGAACATGGTGCTTAAGTGGGGAGCCAGTTCATTCTGAAGTTCATGCAAAACGCAGCCTGGGATGTTGTCCGGTCCCATGGATGCTGTGTTTTTGGCTTTAGAGAGTGCAGCTTTCACCTGCATAGTTGTGATTACAGGGACTCTGCATTCTTCCTGTATAGGTATGGGCCCTTTAGGGGGTGAGGGGGGGTAAAGTTAGCACTGAACCTATCTGCCAGGATGTTGGCAATATCAGTTGGTTCTGTAATTTTCATGCCTTTGTGCTGTAACTCAGAGCAGATCTGGGTGTTGCCATTGAGATTCTTGACATAGCTATAGAATGCTTTGTGGTTGTCCTTGGAATTAGTGGCAATTTTATTTTCATAGCTAGCTTTGGAGGATCTTATAAGGGATCTCAGCTTCTTACTGAGGCTGACCAGGGAGCTCCTCCACTCATGGGATTTTACTCTCTTTTGCAACAGTTTCTTCCTTCTGTTGTACAGTTTGTTTATGGAAGGGGACCACCAGATTGGCTTCCTTTTTTGGAGGATAGCGTCTTGGTTCTGTTTGGGATAGCACGATCCATGCACTCATGTAGGTGCTTATAGAGCACATTTGTGTAGGATTCAGCAGTTGTAAGTGTATTGTCCATCTGCATGGGTGTCATGAAGTTCACTACTTCTGTCTTAACAAGCATGAAGTTGGCTTTGGAGAAATTTCTTACTGTGGTTTCCTTAATGGGGGGGTGGGGGTGGGATGTGGATATCAAGGGTGATTAGCTTATGGTCGGATCAGACCAACGAGGAGTTGACGTCAGGTGTGGAACACCGGTCACTCATGTTGGTAATGACTAGGTCTAGAATATTGTTGCCCCTGGTGGGGGTGTGGATAAGTTGATCTAGGGCATTGGAGTTTATGAATTCCAGAAAGCGTTGCGCTAAGGAGTTAGTGCATGAGTAGTTTTCCCAGTTACTGGTGGGGTAGTTGAAGTCGCCCATTATTAGGGTGTTTGGTTGAACCCTAATATTTTCCAGTACATCAAGAAAAGAGGAGTGGGAATCCTGGGGCATGGTGGGGGATCTGTAGCAAGCTACAATTTGGAATGCAGTTTTGCTAAGAGTTAGTTGCACTTGGATAACCTTGGATACATTATGCTGAGCAACTAGCCTGGAGGTGTGGATATCCTTAATGAATATGGACACACCCCCACCTTTGGTGTTTCGGTCCAGGTTAGATGGCCGAAAAGTGTGGTATGAGTTATAGCCTGGTAGTGCAGGGGTGCTCTCTGGAGCCTTGAACCAGGTCTCAGTCACTGCACAGATATCGATGTTCTCCATTTTAAGGAATGCCTCAAGTGAGTGCATTTTGAAATTTAGACTTCTAGCACTGAGTAGCATTACCCTAATTTTATGCTTACCTGTTCCTGTTATGGTGGTGAATTTGTTACTTGAACCCTGCCTAAAAAAGGCACTATAGGGGCAGCAAGAGCCTTAGCCAGTATCCAGAATCCTAGGGGTGACAGGTGCAGGCCATCTGTGGCAAATCATCGTGGTCTGTCGACCATGTCATCCCAAGCAGACAAATACTGGATCCCCTTTGAATGACACCAGAAGCTTAGCCAATTGTTGAAATCAATAATTTTGTCCTTGTACTGCGGTATCATTCTGGGCAATGGCAAAATGCTACTCAGGGCTAGGGTCATACCTGCCTGGGCTACATGATCACAGAGCTCTTCCATGTCTCTTTTCATGTAGTCCAGGGAGGTACGTCTCAGGTCATTCACACCAACATGGACAATGACAGAGTCATATTTGTACTTGTTGTGGAGTGACCTGAGTGCGTGGGTTATGTGGCGGATCCTGGCACCTGACAAGGCAGCTGACAGTAACCTTCTCCTTGTTTAGCCTGGTGAGTAGGACATCAGTGTGCCTGACTATAGAGTCACCTATGACTAGTGTGTTGGGTATGTTGTTTTGCCTTATTGGCTGTGTTTGAGTGGCACACTGAATCTGTGGGCTATGTGTCATTTGGGTTGTGTTGGGGGATAGAGGTTGCTTGTGTTTCTGCTTTGGAGGCCGTCTACACTTGCACTGCATGGTCTTGAGTAACACATATTCTGCATGCTGACACGTGTGAGGTGACTGTTTGCCTTGTGATACTGGCACCCACCTTCACCCATTATTGAGTATGTGTTGGATTGTGTGTGTGTGTGTGTGTGTGTGTGTGTGTGTGTGTGTGTGTGTGTGTGTGTGTGTGTGTAGTGAGGAGTGTATTTGTGTGCATGTGTGCATGTGTTCATGTGTTCATGTGTGCATGTGTTCATGTGTTCATGTGTGCATGTGTGCATGTGTGCTTGTGTTCATGTGTGCATGTGTGCATGTGTGCTAACATCATGTAAAGATTGTAAAGTGCGTTTCCTGTCTTCCTCTCACAGGTGCTGAGTTTGGGGTGGCTGAAAGCAGCAGGGAACCTGAAGTCACTGCCACTAATAGTGGAGATGATGAGACATGTATTTTGGCACAGGAAGGTTTGACAGGGTCTGTCGTTGGTCCACCAATCAACAGTACACAGCGTTCAACCCCATCTATGTGCACACTCATACTGCCGATACATCCCTCATCACCAATGGCCTTAGCCGAGGGACAGCATACAGTTGGCATTGACCAGGAGAGTGTGGTCTCCATGACACTTGCATCCCCTCACAGCAGCCTTAGCCAGATTCCTGGAATGGTATCACATAGGCGGATGTCCAGGGGTTCTCAGGGAAGCACCACTGGTCGTATTGCCCCTGGCAGACGTGCCCCCAGAGGTATTACAACCTCTAGTATGTTCCGGGCTGTAATGCAGGCACAGGCACGTATGGAATGGTATACCAGACAGGGACTAAGGGTGCAGAGGGCCCATTACAGCGCTATCAATAGCAGCATCCGTGACCTTGCTGGTGCCATCCGGAATTTCACCGAGGTCATTGATAGACGTTGAGAGGAGACAATAGACGCCCTCCACAATGTGTCTTCCATGTGCCAGGACCGTGCGGGATGGGTGAGATGTCGACGCGGATGCATGCCAGCAACAGCAACAGCTGGCAGTCGACACGGACGGCACACAGATCACAGCTGCTCCCGTAGTGGCAGTACCGGCTGGCCTGTCTATTGACCGTCCTAGTAGACTACGTGCACGTGGCTCTGGCCAGTCCCAGCAGGGACATGGGTCCAGTCATCATACCTCTGCCTCTGATGATAGTACCCAGTCAGGGTTGGTACCCGATACTGCCCATAGCACCCCTGCCAGGCACAGGTACCGTGTCCATGCCCAGAGACAGTGATCTGTACAGCCTAGCAGGTACAGTCTGCGGCTGTCCCATAACCTCCTGTATATGGCAGCCACATGGTGGAGCTGTGTGCATGCAGACACACACACATTAACCAAACAAGTAGGGCTCACACATACACACACACATTACATCAACATTGGCCCATGCTGTACTGTTGTCCCCCCCACACACACACACACACACACATGTTGATTGGATGGGTCAATGTCGGGCTCTGGCAAACCAACAACACACCCTGTGCATATGATGACACCTGTGCCACCTCCTGTCATCTGTAACATTGATGCAGGAACAGGCTAACATGGTTCTGATGCACAGGGTGACATTATAGCAGTGTAGCAATATTAGCAAGTTGTCAACATGAAAGTGTAATGATATCCTTGTAGGTATATCTGAGCAGGCATTATGCATCACAGCTCTGATTGTCAATGTAGCATTGTTTACACCAGTGTTAGGTCTAAGTATGTATTGTCCACCCATGTGCCACTTGGCTGAAGTGTACAGTGTTGCCAGCATGTGTTAATGAGTGAACAGTATGTGTGTGGTGTGTGCATTACAGATTAGCAGGTGTACATCTGTGAACATGGTGGGTGTGCACTGTCTGCATGTACGTGCATAGTGGACACATGGGACGTGTGACATACCCTGTTGTACACATTGTTAACATCTCAAAGTATCTTTCGATGGCCAGTATGCATTCTACTACAGATATGTACTAACATGGGTACACATGTGTGTATGACATGGGTTGACAGTATGCTGTGGGTGATACTGTTGATACCTGACAATGATTTGCAGTCTGGTAGTATACACATCCTCAACAGCATGACTATAACCAATCATTAGATGATGTCCTGCAAATGACACACAGTTGTAGGGAACTCAGTAACAGTTGGATCCTTCCGGTACTATACTATAACAGTGACCAGTGGTATTGACCGCCACCCGTACCTGGGAACACACCTGTTTGGCATATAGCCCTCTTAGGTACATGCAGACACACTAGGGATATGTCCATCCACATATGGAAATGCATGCATTGGCCTACAATGCATTCCCTGGATGGGACGCATATCCTACACAAAGGTATCATACAGACAGATACCTGTTGTCCAATACATGCTGTATAGCAGTAAGCCAACTATGGCATAGTCATCCACATTTACTATACATACTATCCCGACAGTACCACATAGGTGGTAGCCCTCAACATGTATGTTGGGTAACAATGTGTACATACAGTCACGTGTTATGTCATCTGCCCCTTGGTATCCACATATCCATAAGTATTGTGGAGTCCCTTGGTGTGTCACATAAGACATTAGGGGCCTGAATGCATATCCACCAGGCTGTTGTACACCTATAATGACTGTCCATTATTGCCAGTCGTTGTTGTGTATGAACATGTCTGACATATACCCCAGGCATGTACCCTCACTCACAGTACTCTATAGTAACTGTCATGGGTGTGTGTGGCACAGATGACCTTGGATACAGATCACTACAGTGGCCGGGCTTGTCACATACATATATATGTGACTTACGATCTGAGAAGCAGTGGCACAAAAAGGAAACAAATGTATTCATGTAGTATGCAGGCTTCACACCTATGTACTGATTGAGGTCACATGTACACATATTTATTTGTCATGCAGATACCTTATGTGTGCAATGCACATACTGTTTTAATCATGATATGTCATACCATAGTAAAAGCAAAACCCACACTGCATTGACCAACTGTGTCACACACACACACACACACACACACACACACACACACACACACACACACACACACACACACACACACACAGCAATTGCAGGATTCAAACCCCTACCTATGTTATGATACTAGAGACATATGCATTAACACGGCACACTATATGCTTTACTGGGTGGTTTCTCTTCTCCTGCTATATTTGTAGGATGCTGACATCATCAGACCTTCCAAAGTGGAATGTACCTCTTTTAATTTGTTTTTCCAGTCTCCAAAAAGGGAACTCCTCTCAAAGGAAAAAACACCCATACACACACCCCCACACACACACACAAACTGTCAGCGTTTGCAGGATTCAAACCCCTACCTAACTATGTTATGATACTAGAAACATACGCATTAACACAGCGCGCTATATGCTTTACTGGGTGGTTTTTATTCTCCTGCTATATTTGTAGGATGCTGACATCATCAGACTTTCCAAAGAGGAATGTACCTCTTTTAATTTGTTTTCCCAGTCTCCAAAAAGGGCACTCCTCTCACAGGAAATCACACACATACACACACACACACACACACACACACACACACACACACACACACACACACACACACACACACACACACACACTGTCAGCGTTTGCAGGATTCAAACCCCTACCTAACTATGTTATGATACTAGTGACATATGCATTAACACGGCATGCTATATGCTTTACTGGGTGGTTTCTATTCTCCTGCTATATTTGTAGGATGCTGACATCATCAGACTGGACATGGTAATGTGTGTACACTTTGTTTTATGCAATCCCAGGAATGAGCCATGTGGGTCGGCAGGTGTCAACAGCTTGAACAGGACCCAATAATCTTTACCTTGTGTGATCTATCTGTGGACACATTGACATTCCTTCATATGTCAACACATATTTATGCACAGATTGTTGGTTTTGTGGATACAACATGTCAGGGGTGTTGATAAAGGGCTATTCAAAGTCTATGTGGTACATGCGTAGCTCTGTTCAGTGATGTATGTCCTGGGTGTCAACCTTGCAAACAGTCTAGCATGTTTGGGAACCATGATCTGCACATGAACATACCACAGTTGGTAGGGTTGTGTGTTTGTCAGCTTCCAATAGCTCTGTATATGACTTCAACCATGATGGACTCCATGGCCTTGCAGATCAGACTTCATAGGCTTACTGGACTATACTTCCCATGGTGTGTTGTGCACCTACACTTGTGGGGAGTGCCATATGTTGCTGTAACACATTCAATGGTTCCAGATCCTGTGGAGAGGGTGAGGCTCAACAGACTGTTCAGGTGCAGGGTCTGTTTGTTCTGTAGTTCATGCATGACACATATTGAGAAACAATGTAATCCAATTGCTGCCATGCTTTTGGCTTTGGGGGGAGCTGTTCAGCCATTCTACATGTGATATCCCCTGGTATGATGACTGAGACTATGGTCAGTGGGAGGTGGGTACGTCTATATGGGCCTGTCTGACAGGATGTCGGCATTGTCATTCAGGTACAGTTGGCCCTGACTCAGGACATATATGAGTGTACATTGCTATTTATGACATAGCTGAAGGAGGTGTCATGATTCAGTCTGGAATCCTTCTCAGCTACTCTTTACAAAACACCAACAAACCTGAGCACTAATCCCTGTTATACTCTTTTACACACTTAACACCCTACTGATCCTTTGCTATCAGGCTACGGAGTATGTCATCATAATATCCTGGCATGTCCAGGGGTTGGTTTCATGTGTACTCTCCAGTCCAGCTAGTGAATATTGTGGTTTTGACACAATGTCACATCTGCCTCATGTACACAGACAACCCTCTCCTCCTCCCAACAAACTCAGATATATGTGAGAGATGCAACAATATTGACATACAGGAGGCTGAGCTCTCTCGACCCATGACTGGCATAGTCTATCAGGTGGTGAAGGTAACCACACACCACATATCAGTCTCACATAAACCTATAGCGACAGCAATCAGAGCACATTATCACATATAAACATACTCGGAGGCTCTACATAAACTCTGCCTAAGCAGCGGAGACCTCCAAAGCAGACACACAAACAACTGCTACCCCACTACAATACCCACATATCACATAGTTCACAATGTCAGTGTGCCACACAGTCACTGCCCTTCGGGCTAAACAACACACCTAATACACTTGTAATAGGTGACACTTATTGTCAGACACACTGACGTCCCACTCACCAGGCCAAACAAGGGAATAGTCACTTTGAGCTGTCTCTCGGGTGGCAGGATCCACAACATAACACATGTACTCAGGTCACTCCACAGCAAGTGCAGGACTGGCTCCAGCATTGTCCATACTGGTGCGTACACCCTCAGATGTCCCTCTCTGGACCACATGACATGATACATAGAGGAACTTTCTGATGATGTAGTCCAGGCCAGTATGACCCTGACCTTGTCTAGCATCTTACACTCACCAAGTATGATGTCACAGTATACCAACAAACTGATCACGTTTAACAGATGGCTAACATATTGGTGTCATTCACAGGGGATACAGTGTCTGTCAGCCTGGGGTGACATGCTCGACATGCCACATAGCTTCCCTATGGACAGCTTGTACCTGTCACCCTTGGACTTTCAAATACTGGCTAAGGCAGTTGCTACTACCATACTGCCTTTTTTAAGCGGGGATCAAAAGACAAACCCATCTCCATAGTTATTACAGAGTACATGACACTGAGGGTAATGCTGCTCAAGACCAGATGTGTTACCCTCAAATTGCGACCACTCAGGAATCTCCTCAGTATGGACAACAGCAATATCTGTGCACTAACAGACACCTGGTTCAGGCTCCCAGATGCACACCAACACTACCAGGTTATATTTCATACCATGCTTTCTGACCACAAAACTCGGAATGGCCAACACAAATAGGGGGAGTATCCATATACATCACAGATACACATACCTCCGGGTTGGTAGCACTGCACAAAGCATCACAGACCATACATATGCACCTAACATTGTGCATATCTGCCTTTTGGTTTGTTGCCTGCTACAGACCAACCTCCCAAACTCATGAACCACACTCAGCTTTCCTGGGAACACTGGGCAATATGAAGGTCTCCTCAAACACCATTATATTGGGTGACTTCAAATACCCACACATTGACTGGGGATAGTACTCAGGCCCCAACACCCTCGCCCAACAGTTGCTACTATTTGTACACTCATATGCTATGGCACAACCGGTCACCACACCCACAAGAGGGGACAACATATTGGACATGATCATCACCGTCATGGGGACTCTATGTTCCACACCTGAGATATACCCCTTATTGGTAAGGTCAGAACATACATTTATCTCACTGGACATCCATATCCCGTCCACACACCCATCCGGGGTAATCTTGGTGAACTTTTCAAAAGCAAATGTCACACTTCTCCAAACCAAGGTGGTATCCTTCAGAGACCCTGGGACAGTGGTAAGTATGGCTCTGACTGCTGAATCCTTTACATACACATTCTATGGACACCTAGTGGACTGCATGGATCGTGCTATCCCAAATAACAACTGGACTCACTCCTCCAATGGCAGGGGACCTGTCTGGTAGACCCTGGCCATTAATAAGCTATACAACGAAAGGAGGATGCTACTACATGATAGAGCACAATCCCAGACAGGGAAGGCATCTGTGATCTGTACTACCAGACAGCTACAATCACTCATGTATTTATGTCAGGCCTGCTTCTAACGGACAATTGCACCAGACACGTAGGACACTCACAAGGCCTTCTTCAGTTAATTCAGGTACCTGGGTGGACACTCACTGATATGCTGTGAGTTACTGCATACTGACTAAACATACCCTGAACCCACAGACATTGCCAACATCCTGGCAAACAGGTTCAGTGCAGATGTCTCCCCCGCATCCCCCCTAAGGAGCTACTGTCCATCCCAACAGAGTGTAACCTCCCTGACATCACAAATAAACAGGTGAGTGCTGCCCTCCCCACAGTGGACAACACAGCATCAATGGGACCAGACAGTGTCCCGGCCTGCATCTTACACGGGCTTCATGACAGACATAACCCTCACATTATGTCACTGTTCAATATCAGCGTTACTGCAGGATATGTACCCACGGAATGGCGTATAGTGATAGTGATCCTGCTCCACAGAGTTGCTGCCACAACGGACCACAGACAATATCGGCCTATAAGGCTAACTAGCCTGTTCTGCAAAGCGTATTGTAATGGGACTCATGCACATAGACATCGGGAACCTACAGACACTGGTCCTACACATTTCAGCATTGTTGTGGGCAGATCTTGCCTCCTGGACCTGTTCGTATTCTTTAAACAGTTACCAGGTCCATCAGTGTAGGGACAGTTGTCCACACAGCCTGCCTGGACCTTGCACAACCTTTCGACACAATACCCCACTCGGCCATTATGCATAGGCTCACCGGCATCGATATCTACACATATCTCACACGCTGGATTGCTACCTGCATCAGGGATAGCACCCACATGCTCAGTATTGCAGGTGCCATGTTTGACTATACACCAGTTACACATGGCATCACACAAGGCTCAGTCCTGGGACCTCTCTTGTTCAGTATATATTTGTGTGACGTACGGCTAACACAGGAGGAATATGGCTGACCATGTTCGCAGATGACTGCAAACTGGGTGCCATAATCAACTCTCCAGCTGGCACATGCATACTCAAACGGAGTCTCACAGAGATAGGATGACTGGTGCCTGAGCCATGGACTACAGCTAAATGCCATTAGTTGCATAGTCATCCCCTTTGGGAATAACAACATGCCCACACATTACCACATAGGTAGTAATCCATTACATGCGGTAGTAGTTGTTAGGGGTTCGGGGACACAACTTGTTTGTACTCTCGCCTTTGACAATCACATTGCCAAAGTGGTTAGGCAGAACTTCTATATAGCCCACCTTATCCCATATGGTTTCACATGTTGATCAAGTGAGGTCATTGTGCCCCTATACTCATCACGACCATGCTTGGTTACAATGCCACATTTGGGATGTACCTTACCTGACACCTGCAGCAACTGTAATGGCCACAAATGTTCCACAACAAGCAGATGTAGGGACTCACATGGATGCCCTGCACAGTTCAGATACAACTCCAGCTCTACTCAGTCGCTTACTATCTACACGGATGTGTTGTGTGCCTGTAGTTTAAGGAAATATCCGACCCAGATTTAATGGACATGCTCCACCTCAGGATATCTGACTCCCTTGGAGCTACACACTTCAGGGACATATACCTCTGCACAGATGTTAATAGGACATGCTGGAGGGACAGATTCTTATCCCAGAGGCTCCACTCACTCCGGATTGTAATCCCGGTTTTGCATGGGCAGAGCCACCCACTGACCACCTACAGAAGACATCTTGACAAGTGGATGGGTGATCGTATGTTTACCCATGGGATATCTTCTGGGTCCCTGCTAGACAGAGGCACAATACACTAAATGTAAATGGGCTATCTTGTGTGACCTACTATTCACAGGCACAGTGTTCTACTTTGACAGGGTTGCGAAAGCCAAACACACTCTGGCTAGGCTTGTACATGCCCTAGGGTGGATAGGCTAGTATCGACCTCTGAACCTATGATAATGTTCAGGATGCACAATGTTTATTGCTGATACTATTTGCAGGTTTTATCGTCTTTGCTTTCCCACTTTCTATGAACAACTTAGGTATCTGCAGAACATATTTGATTATGACAGGGTTCCACTATATTATATATGTGTCTGTTGTCCTATAACTGTGTGCACAGGGCAGATTGCTGGATAGTGAGAGGTTCCTGGGTTAACACGTGCAACTGCCTGATATGTGTGGCCCACTGCTGTACTCCGACATGGCCTAAGTGTGTGAGCATGCCCAGTTCAGACTGTCAGTGTTCTGTTGCCTGACATTTGTCTCATTTATTTGTGTGAGCATGCCCAGTGTGACCTTTCAGTATGTTGCTGTCTGAGGTCCACTACATCTGTTGATGTATGTGTACATGTCCAATATTAACATTTCTACTGTGTGTGTTGAAAGTCAGGTTCTATTCTTACTGCGGGACTCACCTTTGTGTCATAACTCGACAGGGATTATGCTGTGCCTGCAGGGTTTCCATGGAATACTTAGCATAGACTTATCAACATTTCTTCATACAGGCTGACCACTGCAATTATGTCATGGCTTAGTGGTTCAGTACTATGACTATAGTGCACAGTATCCTGGGTTCGAGGCCCATCACTGCTTTATATTTTCATACTGAGCAGACCAGACTGCTTAAGGGCCAGTAGAGCAAATATGAGCACGTTGCCTTTTGTTCAGCTATGCCCTACTTAGGTTCATAGGTTCATACTAGGCTATCTGCCCTAAGGCATTTACAAGCCTAGCCAGAGTGTGTTTGGCTTTCGCCACCCTCTGAACTGATTTTACTGTGGCCTTTTTAAGGTTAGTTTACTGTGCCTCTGTCTAGTAGTGACACCGAAGTAATCCCCGTGGCAAACCTACGATCTCCCATCCACTTGTCAAGATTCCTCTTGAAGAGAGTCAGTGAGGGGCTCTGCCTAACATGGACTGGGATTCTATTCCAGAGCGAAGGGAGCCTCTGGGTTAGGAATCTGTCCCTCCAGCATGTCCAATTTATTTCTGTGCTCAGGTTCAAGTCCCTCGAGTGCGTAGCTATACGGGATTTGGATTTTCTAAGGTGGAGCATGCTCATTAATTCCGGGTTGGACATGGCTTTATACGTCAGGTATAGATCGCCTCTAAGTAGGTGGTATGCAACTGAGTAGAGCTGTAGTTTCTTTAACTGAGCAGCATATGGCATCTGTTTGAGTCCCATGATCCTCTTTGTGAGGTACTTTTGGGGCCTTTCTAGTTGCTGCAGGTGTCAGGTAAGGTACATCCCAAATGGGGCATTGTATTCAATTATGGGCCTGATGAGGGATGAATAAAGGGGCACAATGACCTCCCTCGATGTAGATGTGAATCCTTTCATGATAAGGTGGGCTATATAGAAGGTCTTTCAACCACTTTGGCAATGTGGTTGTCAAAGGGGAAATTACTGTCAACTTGGGTCCCCAGGTCCCTAATTACTTCTTCCATACTTAATGGATTCCTGCCTATGTGGTAATTTGTGTGCACTTTATTTTTGCCAAAGGGTATGACTATACACTTTTTAGCATTTAGCTTTTGGCCATGGCTCTGGCACCTGTTATCCATCTCTATGAGACACTTTTGGAGGATGCTTGTGTCAGCTGGAGAGTCAATTATGGCACCCAGTTTGCAGTCATCTGCAAACCTGGTCACCCACAGTCCTCCTGTGTTAACCTGTACCTCCAAAAAATATATGCCGAACACAAGAGGTCCCAGGACTGAGCCTTGTGGGATGCCACTTGTAACTGGTTTAGAGTCTGACATGGCTCCAGCAATTCTGACTATGTGGGTTCTGTCCTTGAGCCAGTTTGCAACCCATCTTATGACATAGGGGTTTATATTTAAGCTGGAGAGCTTATCTATGATGCCAGAGTGGGATATTGTGTCGAAGGCTTTTGCGAGGTCCAGGTAGGCTGTGTGGACTACCTTCCCCTCATCAATGGCCTTGGTGACTGGTTCAAAGAAATGGACCAGGTTTAAGAGGCAAGATCTGCCCTTAACAAAGCCAAATTGGGTAGGATCCAGTGTCTGTAGGTCCCCAATGTCTTTGTTTATGAGTTCCATGATGATCCTCTCCATAGCTTTGCAGACCGGGCTAGTCAGGCTTATGGGGCGATAGTTTCCAGGGTCTACAGGCACCACCTTTGTGGAGTGGGACCACTGTTGCTGTATGCCATTCTTTGGGTACATATCCTGTAGTAAGTCTGAGATTGAACAGCAGCTTTATGTGGGGGTTTAGCTCATCTTGGAGTTCATGTAGAATGCAGCCCGGGACACCATCTGGTACCATTGATGCTGTGTTTTTTGCTTTGGAGAGGGTGGCTCTCACCTGAGCATCTGAGATGTCAGGGAGGCAGCACTCTGCTGGGATAGATATTTGCTCTTTAGGGGGGAAGGGGGGGAGAAGTTTGCACTGAACCTGTCTGCCAGGATGTTGGCAATGTCTGTGGGTTCAGTGTATTTATTGTCATTTTGGACCAACCCTGAGCATATCTGGGAGTTGCCCCCCAGGTTCCTAACATAACTAAAGAAGGTCGTGTGATTATCTTTAGTGTCCTGTACAATTTTTCTCTCGAAGCTGGCCTTGGATGATTTTATGAGGGATCATAGTTTTTTGCTAGTACTGATCAGAGATGCGTTCCCTTTTAGGGATTTTGCTCTATCATGTAGTAGCATCCTCCTTCTGTTGTACAGCTTACTTATGGCTGGGGTCCACCAGGCAGGACACCTGCCTTTGGATGATTAGGTCTTGGTTTTGTTTGGGATAGCATGATCCATGCATTCCTGAAGGTGTCCACAGAATGCATTTATAAAGGATTCTGCAGTTTGAGCCGTACTTCCCACTGGCCCGGGGGCCTTGAAGGATTCCACCTCAGTTTTGAGAAGTGTGACATTAGCTTTTGAGAAGTTTTTCACTGTGGTTTTCTGGGCTGTGGGTGGGATCGGGATGTGGATATCCAGTGGAATTGATTTATGGTCCGATCTTACCAATGGTATGGAGCATAGAGTCCCCATGTTGGTGATGACCAGGTCCAGTATGTTAGCCCCTCTTGTGGGGGTGGTGACTAGTTGTTCCATAGCATTTGAGTTTATAAATTCTAGGAACCTTTGGGCTAGGGTGTTGGGCCTTGAGTACTGCTCCCAGTCAATGTTTGGGTAGTTGAAGTCACCCAATATAATGGTGTTTGAAGAGACCTTCATATACGTAGGCCCAGCTTGTCCAACATTGCTCAGTATTAACCAACATTGCTGGACGTTGCCCAATATTACTCAACATTGACCACAGTTGTGCTAGTTGGTGTGTGCAATTTTCTTTACATATACTACATGGTGGTAAATGCTGTTTAGCACTGCTTTATATTGCTTAACACATGTCAATCATGCCTCAGGTGGTGCTGCAGGGCTGGCTATGTCGGATGCACATACTACACTCCCTATACATGTTTGGAAGCAGGTGGTGTCAACTTAGGCATCCCTTTTACTATATGTGCGAGTCAGAGAGAGGTATCATTTCCAGGGTTCCTACTGAGCCAGTGTATGTGCTATACGTTGCCTCTTTGCAAAGGCCAAAGCATACTGGGCACGCCTCCTTCTGCCTACTGGAGCAGGCTCAGGTTGTTTCTCCTCTGAGTCATGCTCTGCCTGTGATGGCCGTTTGGCCCAGGCCTATGCTGGTCCTGCTGCAGCTGTTTTTGCAGGATCATATTATGTAGCATAGCACATACCATGACAATTTGGGTACATGTAGTTGGTGAGTACTGCAAGGCTCCACCAGATGTGTCCAGGCACCGGAACTGTGACTTGAGCAGCCCAAACACATGCTCGATTACATTTCGTGTTTCTGCGTGTGCATCATTATGGCATTCCTGTTCAGGTGTGTGTGCGTTTCTGATGGGTGTCATCAGCCACGGCTCCAGTGCATAGCCAGCATCCCCCACTAGGTGACCATGTGGGATGTCCCCATTGGCAAATGCCTGGTACAGCTGTGTCAGATGCCAGATATGGGAATCATGGTAGCTTCCAGGGAAGCCAGCACACACATTCAGTATTATGCCCTGGGCATCACACACAACCTGGCAATTGATGGAGGGGAAGCCCTTGCGGTTGAAGTAGACCCTACCCCGTTCACCGGCTGGTGCTTTGATGCGTATGTGCATGCAGTCTATTGCACCCACTACCTCAGGGTATTCCGCTATTTGCTTTAAGAGACACATATTGCTGGCCAATTCCTCATGGGAATTGGGGAAATATACATGATCACCGACATGTGCTGACATGGCATCCAGGAACTGGTGCAGTACCCTGGATGCTGATGCCTGTGATATCCCCATCATATCACCAGTTGGTCTCTGGAAGGTACCTGTTGCTAATATTCTTAGGCCAACACATACCTTGGTTTCCACTGGAATGGGTTCCCCTCTGTTGGTTCTGTGTGTGAGGCGTGGCCTTCACAGCTCAGCAATTTGCTGCAAAAGGTCTCTGTCCACTCTATAGCGCTCCACTATCTCCAGCTCATGTAGCCCCTGGTAAGTTACCCTGGGCCTGTACACTCTTCTCCGTCTCCTCACTGTGGGTTGTCCAGCAGCATTTGCATTATCACCACCCTCAGCATGTTGCATATGCCACCTTATAACAGCAATGGCAGCCCCTAACATTTATTTGTCTCAGTGATGCTTTTTCAGTTTTCACTTCTATTAGCTTACTGCAGTGTTGCAGTGTCTCTTGAGAGAAACATAATGGACTGTTGTTTGCAGAGTTTTAAGTGCTGGGATTGGCTGGGCTAGTGTACTGCCTGTGTAATTGCCTGATTCTGATTGTTTTCACCTGCTGGCTCTGCTAGTACTCCTTGGTAACTTCCTACTATTTGGTGTGCTTCCTTTTTCCTTTCTGTTTCCTCAGGGGGGAGTGCCACGCACACAAGCACAAACACGTGCACAGCAGCTAACACGCA